>NC_134486.1:375706838-375711838 GCF_040206685.1 Ascaphus truei | reverse complement strand
AAACACCTCCAAAAGATCTGTGCTACCCTCCCAAATCAGGAGGATATCGTCTATGTAACGATGCCATGATACCAAGTTTGCGCCAAACGCGTGATTGGACCAAATATACTGGTCCTCCCACATACCCATAAAGATATTTGCATAATTTGGCGCAAACTTGGTACCCATGGCAGTGCCCCTCACCTGGAGATAGAACTTGTCATCATTCCAGATGTAGTTGTGACTCAAGATGAAACTGATGCAGTCTATAATAAAATCTACCTGTGATGAATCTAGAATTTTGCTGTTCGTCAAGTTATTTCTAACAGCAGTGCACCCTTGTAGATGGTCAATTACTGTATAGAGCGAACATACATCACATGTCACTAACACATAACTGTCCTTCCACTCAATATCCTGTAAAATATTGAGAACCTGAATTGTGTCTTTTAGATATGATTTCAACTTACTTACAGGTTCCTTTAGGAAGTGGTCAATATAACCAGATAGATTTGACGTGAGGGCCTTAATTCCCGACACTATGGGACGACCTGGTGGGTGGATGGGATCCTTGTGGAGCTTTGGCAAGTAATAAAATATGGGAATTCTGGGAGATTCTATATATAAAAATTCCCACTCACTTTTGTTTAGTATACCATCCTTAAGACCTCTATTAAGTAATCCCAGCAATTCTGTCTGGAACTTCTCAGTTGGATTGCTTTCCAATGGTTTGTATGTTACCGTATCTCCCAAGAGTCTTAATGACTCCAGATCATAATCTTGTCTGTTGAGGATCACCACCCCTCCCCCCTTATCTGCAGTTTTGATTACAATATCGTCTCTTCCCATTAGTTCTTGGACCGCATCAAGTTCCTTTTTGGTCATGTTCTTATGGATACTATGTTTTTTCTTTCCTTCTAGTTTCTCCATATCCTCCTGCACTAATTTACTGAATGTATCAATATGTCCTCCCCTTAGGTAGCTAGGGTAGAACAGTGATTTCTTTTTACATGCAGTATGTATAAATCTTTCATTAATTGTGGTGTTTTCGTTTCTTACTTCCTGTGTCACATTTTGTTTCATGAAGTACTTTTTTAATGTCAAGTTCCTTGCAAATTTGCTAATATCTATGTATGTGTTAAAAACATTTATTCTACTGCTAGGGGCAAATGCCATACCTTTGCCCAGTACAGACTTTTGTTCTGATGTTAAGTCAACATCACTCAAATTGAAAATGCCTAATTTATGGGTATCTACAGTGCTGGTTTTTTTGGTGGCTTTAACCCCTCCTCTAGTCCCTCTTTTAGTGGACTTTCTATTTTCCTTTTGCGGGGTGACGATGTTTTGTGCATCGTCTGGGGTTGTGTCCTTTCTCCCCCCGCTCCCCCTCCTGGTTTGTCTTTTTCCTGTCTCCTCTCTAAAAAAGACCTGGATTCTGCAGATGTTGTTGGTTTTTCTACTTCTTCAAACACCTCCTCTATATCCTCATCTTTACGTGTATGGTTCTGTGGGGCTTGTTTTTTATAGTTCCCTTTCCAACTTTGTTTTCTAGGTCTATATTCCCCAGAGCCTCGTCTATCTCTATCATGCCAATATCTACCCCTATTATCTCCCCAATGATGATAATCTTTTTTATAATGATAATTAGATTTTGGGGCATAATATTGGCTATTGCTCACATTTTGATGGCCTGTTTGGTTTTGTGGGGGTTTATTGTCTTTAGATTCAACACTAGGCTCTTTTTTATTTTGTTTCCAAGTTCTATAACAATTGTTTTGATAATCCTCTTTATCCCTCCTTGCTTTTCTCTGTTTACGTAATTTTGTATCTCTTTCATTTTTATCAACCCTCAATTTAACTTTCTTCTCTATTTCCTTGTATTTTGAATCCTGATTGATTAGATCTAGTTTATTTTCTATCATTTTAATTTCTTCCTCAAATTTCACTAAACTTTTATTGCGGTGCGTAATTAAAAATTTCATTAGTTCCATTGATGCCTGGTCTAGAATTTTATTCCATTCATTCATAAATTCAATATTGTCCTGATCTGTGGTTGGATCTTTAAAGATCCTCAGACCTCTTGGGATTCTATTGGTAGCAATATAATGCTCCAATGATCTAACGTCCCAAATGGTCTTAGTCTCCTTAATTAATATTTGTTCTAGTTTAAGGAAAATTGATTCCAGATTTTCTTCTTCACCTGTAGTGCTTTCTAATCTTACATCGTCTGAAAAGATAATATCGATATCTACTGCTCTATGATTCCTCATATAAAATATAGAGTCTGGCTTTACATTAGTGGCCATATTTAGCCTAATGTGGTGCTGCTATATGTACCGTGGAAAAAATAATACAAAAATGGAAAACTACAATAAGCGCAATCACAATTAGACAATTAATGATATTAAACCACATATATAGGAGGGTATACTACCTCACAATCTAGCTTTCCCTGATTAAGTCTGCAGCCAAAAGGTCTACCGCTCCACGGGCTGGTAAAAAGGAAAATCCAAACAAGAATGACCTAGGCGCAAGTAAAAACAAGAAAGAGACAAACATAGGGTAATACGTTCAAACAATTGGTCTATTGGATGGTAAGATATGCACTTACAACAGGTAGAATAAAATCAGGCCTTGTATCCACTCTGGGATCAGGAACGATGAATGATGATCCAGGACAGCCAGCAACAAGTCATCTACAGGAACCGTATCCTCGTGTGCAGTGTCACATATAAGAAGAGAAGTGGGACACATACATAGTGTAACACAGTTTATTGTAAAATTAATAAAAAGACAATAAAGTAAAATACTCACACTTTGTGAGTTTGGGTAAAAGCGTTTGAGAATTTAGAGCTTCTCACACTCATCAAGGGTAGGTATCCGTGGACTTATACACAGTTCCAGTTAACTCCTTGCACAATGTCCTTATAACCACATGCGATGTTATTGCCAAACTTCCAGGGGTATGGAGTCATTTATTTATGCACTCTCTGTAATGTCCAGAGCCTCTGAGGGCGGGGTACTCTTATAAATGTTGCAAACCCGTAGTTAAGGGCCGTGTGTCTCTGTGACTGCACCTAATGTGCTAGTAGTACTCACGCTACTTCAGGGGTATGGTGTGGCGTTTTTCCCCCTTCGTTGTTGTCCGTTTTGTTGGTCTGCGGACCACCCCGCTTCACTCACTGCTCCCGTCCTCCGTGGCTGTTCGCATGCACGCGGCGGCGTGGTGACGTCACGTCTCCTCGCGAGGTTACGTCTCCAAATCTCCCAGTCACTGTGTTAGTCTTCGTCCCTCACCAACTGATGCGAAAATATGTACCGAGCAGTAAAGAGTTACAAATCGATTAGATCAGAAGTCACAAATGACACTTATGACATAAAAGACATGATCGATTGTAACTCAAGCTTTGTAGTTTATCTGTTGCAATGCCCTTGCAACAAACAATATATTGGGAGAACTACAAGAAAATTGAAAATCCGCATAGCGGAACATGTAAGAAACATAGAAAAGGGTTTACAGCAACACAGTGTGTCAAAACACTTTAAAGATTTCCATGGTCAGGACCCTAAAGGTCTAAAATTTGTGGGTATCGAGAAAATTAGACCTAGCTGGAGAGGGGGTAACCCCGTGAATAAAATATCAAGACAGGAAACATACTGGATCTATGCCCTCAAAACACTAACTCCGCTAGGTCTCAATATTGACATAGACCTGGGATCTTTTTTAAGAGATTAAATAATATCTGTGTTAGATAATATCTGTGTTAAATATATGTCTTACATTGTGATCAACATACAAATCTCTAAAAAACTAAATGGATGAAATTATGATAAAATTATCCCTCTCCCAAATATAAGAATAAGATATGCATTCATATGACTATAAAGATGTGGTTAAACAACCTTTGAAAATTTAAGCTCTAACTTGTGTATAAGAATTGTTATGTATTAGTAAGATATATCTACATATGCTACTGCCCTGAATATAGTATCTCCATTAAATATGCCATGTAATAAATCATTGCCTAGCATTAGTTGGCAAATATGCAACCATTTGTGGATTTTGATATAATATATAAGTCATCATCATGTCAATTTATATCCAAAAAATACGTCGTTAAGTTTTGGTCTCAATAAAATACATTGGGCTCAAACGAAGTAACCCAAAGGTATAAAATTAATGAATGAATGTAAATACATATTATCCTATTTGAAATGCCCATATATCACACAGTGGTTACAATTAACGTAAAGAGTTTTACATTTACACCACCCCCCTATGAGTAACATATTGAAAATAAGTGGAATAATATATCCAAATTAAAAATACTTATACAAAATTGTTCAGCAAAATGTATAAGTATATAATATGGTATACAAATATATAGCCTCTCTAAAGAAGGTATTTCCAAAAAATACTTAACTATAGTGAGTCCTGTTTAAATTGAAAGACACAAATGGTTAATCAATTGTATTTAATTGCTCTTTATAAAGTTCGAATCAGAGGTTTATGTGTAATTATAATGATAACAAATATATATAGACTCTTGTAATACTTGCCTTATTCACATGTTGGTAACACACTCAAATGTACTTAAATTGCTAACATTGGGAAATAAGCTAAACCCCTATAGAACACTTTCATATGTAAAACGGAATGGAGAATTTCAATCTGAGAGGTGCTTTTTGTAATTACTAATTAACTAGATAGCCAATCACGTAATGGAGGAGGGTATATCTACACAGGAATAGGGACACACAGTGAGATCAGCCCCTGACGAAGCCGAAAGGAGAAACGCGTAGGGCGTGATTTTTGGAGCATTGTGAGTGAACACAGGACATTGGGGACACTAGCCAGCAATATCCAGCTGTCTGGCAGTGATTTGTATCGTTGTGCCTGCTCGGTACATATTTTCGCATCAGTTGGTGAGGGACGAAGACTAACACAGTGACCGGGAGATTTGGAGACGTAACCTCGCGAGGAGACGTGACGTCACCACGCCGCCGCGTGCATGCGAACA